>NC_089806.1:40129059-40141559 GCF_029633855.1 Hoplias malabaricus | reverse complement strand
ACTAATCTACTGTGTGGGGCTCTGGTGGAGGTTGGCAGGTGAGGGGTTGTGCCAGAGTGGTTCTAAGCAAATTTCCTTATTATGACATCACAATAAGGCCTCACATTGTGACATCACAATAAGGCTTCACACTGTGACATCACAATAAGGCTTCACATTGTGACATCACAATAAAGCATCACATTGTGACATCACAATAAGGCCTCACATTGTGACATCACAATAAGGGAGCCATCCAAACGGCTCAAAGAATATAGATATGATTACTGACACCAAAATCTTTCAGCTGACTGGATGGATGTATTTGTTTTCACACTTGGAGCGTTTATAGGAGCAGTAGAGACTCAAGTGGAAATACAAAAGCATGCAAAAAGTGAGTTATAATATGTCCCCTTTAAGCTGAACACTCCCACTTTGAACCAACTATCTCACAGGGACTCGACCAAAACATCCTGAACCCTGAGCTAACTTCGGAAATGAGGAAACAACAGCCGCAAAAGGATGTTCTTTGTTAGCGTCACAGCCCTGTTTTGGAAGAGCTAGCAGCATGCTAATGTCTACATGGCCAAAAGTTATTAGACGCTTGTTTAGCCAAAATTTCTCATCTTCAAAAATAAATATGTAAATAAAGCTTTACAGTAGATGCAGGACCAATTTTGTAGAAAATTCATGTCATTCAGCCACAGCCATGGTACTACATTTTCAGCTCATCCCAAAGCTATTGAATGGACACTCAAAATATACCCCTTTATACCCCACTTGCTAACCTTTGGCACTGGGCATGGTGACCGTCAGCTCATGTGCAGCTACTCCAAGCATCCGACTTCCCTTCAGTTTTTAGTCCATGATGGTACACTTCAAAATCGTTGGACATGCAGTGTATCTAGCACATGCCCAGAACACCAGAACACTAGAACAAAGCCAGCTAAATGAGGCTTTAGGGCCAGCAGGAAAAATGCAGATTAAAGACCCCCAAAGCTAGGAGCAGTCTAGCTGCACTGCCATCTGCCCCACCTTCCGCTAATCACCTCAGCCAGATGGGGGAGCAGAGCTTTTCAGAAGGTTGTTTTTAGCACCATCGCTAACGTAGCTTAAGGCCATGCTGGGCGTGAAAACACAAGTGATGGGAACGATGTGCTCTCTTCACCCCGTGGCTTTGTTTCAGAGGCAGATGTTGCGAGTTCTGTTCAGTTTCTTTGATATCAAAGTGGCCAAAAGTTTTGAGACACCACTGATAATTAATTGATTCAGCTACATCTGTGTACATATGATCTCTACAGAAAAGAATGTTGCACAAGGGGACACATTGGAGTATAAATTCACTCAGCATTGGCCTGTGGAACAGTGGAACTGTGTTCTCTGGAGTGATGGGGCACCATTCGATCACACTGGGATCAGCTGGAGAGGTGTTTGAGATCTAGAAATTATCAGCATGCCTCGATGAATACCATCAAATCCTCACAGCTATGTTCCAATGTACATACCCTGCTCATCCATATTTTCTTCTGTATTTGAGGATATTACGGATGATGTTGCCTCTTATTCCTTTTGCAGGGATTATATTCTGGAACACTGCTGTGAGGATTTGATGGCCTAGTAAAGGCAGCCACTGATGTTGCACGATTACATCTAGATCACAAACGCAGAGAAGGAATGTGAGTTTAATTACAGAAGGTCTGACAGGATCAGCGCAGGGCCTTTAGAGACCGCTAACAAATCCACAAGTGAGAAATCTGCCAGTTGCCACATATAGCTGTAACCATGGCGATCCCAACTCCAGGTCCAAGACAGCAGCTATTAAAAATAAACTCACGGAACAATGCAATCTCTACATTACCACCAACGCACAGCGTACTGTACATGAGTCACAGGAAACGGCACAAGAACAATACTTTCCATGTCTAATTCATAAAGCAGAAGTGGGCCAGAAGGGCTTTGGTGATGGTGTGACAGGGTACACAGGTGGCCAGAAGTTTGTGGACGCCTGTTTATAACAAAACAAAACAAAAGGGAAGGTAAATTTGCTTTGTATTATCACTGGACAGAAGTACAATGATTGTGAATATGTGCCTCCAACACACACACGAACACACCCACACCCAGACACACATTAGCGCACTAGTGGCAGTGAGTGCACACACACCTAAAGCGGTGGGAAGTTTGGTCCCTTGCTCAAGATGGATGGATGTTGGATGTTGAGGGAGGAGACACCGCTGTTCCATCACTACCTCCATTTTTCCAGCGAAATCAAAGACTGTATGGTCCCAAACTTCTTTCATAAACCCCAACCCCACTCCAATCCACATGGCTATGGCAAACTCATCCAACATTTCTGTGAGGACCTGATGGCATTGAGCCACAACAACAGCCCTCGCTCCATTCCATCTCAAATGAAGCATGACACTCCATCACTCCTCCATGCCTCAGCCTATGAGGCTTTACACCCCTCTGGCCAACACTTGACACTGAGCATGTTGACCTCAGGCTCATATGCAGCTGCTCCAGAGCATCCTCTTTCACTTAAGGCCTTTCTATGGGGATTATACTGTTCAAGAGGAGCTCTGTTTGTGTTTTAAAGTACATGTAGTGTCTAAGTGTGATGTCACGCCACAGGAAAAAAGGCAGTGTGCAAAAGTTTGGGTGCACACTCTTTGCATCCAAGTTGGTATTCCGGTCTTCTTTTCATTTCCCTTTTTCTTTATTTACATTCCCAGTCTCTTGTTGAGCTGTCTCGGCCCTTAAGTGTTGGCCCCTGGCCCACGGAGGCCCCTATAGCTGCTTTCCCATGGGAATCCCTCCATTCAGCCTCTGGCTTTTCAGCTCACAGTGGGATGGAGCTCAGAACATCTTCCGAGTGGTCGTTTCAACAGAACGCAGCTTGGCATGAAGCTAAATGAGGAACGGATAAGAGGCTGATGACAAAAGAGCCATTTATGGTTATATTAGGGGATGTTAGTGTGTTTGTCCAGTTGAATGCAGAAGTTCCTATAGGCTTCGTCATCCTTGGTCATACTCTACACTGATTTTCTAAGTAAAAAACGAGTGAACACATCCTCTACAGGGAACACGCTTAATTATGACAGTTTATATTCTGTGTTTAAGCCTTATCATATAAGCCATAAGATTAAAACCACTGACAGGAGAAATAAATAGCACTGATTATCTGGGTACACTGCCCCCTGTGGAGGGGTGGGATATACCAAGCAGCAAATGAATGGTCTGTTCTTGAAGCTGGTGCTGGAAGCCATAAATTTGCCACTTTCCAAGGTCTAAATCAGCTTTAAGAACTGCCCATTGACTAAGGTCACTGTAACCAGAACGTAAATGTAACTGACACCAGTGGTTTTAATCTTGTGGCTGATTTGAGTCTACATTTAGTGTCCAAAATAAAGCAAGATCTATAAAAACCACTGTATATGGTTCTCAAGAGCATGCTACTGCGATCTATATGTTGCTTATCCTTTCAATTTTTAATTTTGTTTCCCCTTTGGTCCTACTCCAGCTATCTCCGTCCACCCCACTGTGAAATAACTGGCAAATAAACGAGTGCAGAATGGAGGAAAGCGGCGCTCTTAACACTTTCTGCTGAATCAAACCCTGT
Source organism: Hoplias malabaricus (assembly GCF_029633855.1). Lineage (NCBI taxonomy): Eukaryota > Metazoa > Chordata > Actinopteri > Characiformes > Erythrinidae > Hoplias > Hoplias malabaricus. The sequence continues at coordinate 40,137,958 of NC_089806.1, read as the reverse complement.
ATAACCAATAAAACAAGAGCGAGAAAAACCAATAACAGCCAGAAAGCAGGATCGATAGGAGCCAGATCTCTGCTACAGACGAGGAGGGGGAAAAACAGAAGGATGAAAAGAACGGGGGAGGGGGCTATAGCACAGAGTGAAAAAATAAAGAGGAAGTGTGAGAGAAGGAGGAGAGAAAATACAGAATCTGAGATACTACCGTTGATTAAAAAATATATAAAAATTCAGCTGAAGTCACTGCCTTTACAAGCATGGGATGTTATAACACAACACATTAAAAAGGGCACATTATGAGCAAGGTATCACTTGTTCAGTGCATGGTCACATACGTTTTTGAATCTGGAGGCCACCAAGCCACACACCGTGAAACAAGATCAGCCAGTCAGTTTTCTGTGGACTAAGTCTCAAACTACGGCATCAGATTTTGCACCAGAAAGTGCAGAGAGTCTAGAATTGCCCCACGCCGTTGTCTGAGTCTATCCAATCACAGTGAAGGACCTGTGTTTATGTGCGAGCACAAACACAAGGTTAAAATACATAAAACATATACAACAAGAGCAGATGACACGAAAGAAACAAGCAAAAATCAGAGCTGAAAAGGAAGAAAATGGAGCAAAAACTGCTAAAATAAGAGCTTCTTTGTGCCTCGTTTAATGCTGCTGCTCACTTGGGGGTGAGCTGTGTGTGGCTCATTATCATTTAAACTACAAACTGTTTGTAGAGACACATTTTCTCTCACCTCTTACAGTGACCAACATCACATCAGATTTGTTACAGTACTGAATTGTAATCAAGATTGTGATTCCATACCACTGATATCCATTCATAATTCAAAGCTACCTGTGTTTTTCTCACATCAGAAATGGAACATCTGCAATTTCATATGCAAGATTTTCAACGATATGGATAAATCCAAATGGCTCTGATTCATTCGTTCATTCATTGTCTGAAACCACTTATTCAATTCAGGGTCGTGGTGGGTCTGGAGCCTACCCGGAATCACTTGGCTCAAGCCAGGAACACACACACTTTTCAGTCGCCAATCCACCTACCGATGTGTGTTTTTGGACTATGGGAGGAAACCGGAGCACCTGGAGGAAACCCACGCAGACACAGGGAGAACACACCACACTCCTCACAGACATTCACCCGGAGGGAACCCACGCAGACACAGGGAGAACACACCACTCTCCTCACAGACAGTCACCCGGAGGAAACCCACGCAGACACAGGGAGAACACACCACACTCCTCACAGACAGTCACCCGGAGGAAACCCACGCGGACACAGGGAGAATACACCACACTCCTCACAGACAGTCACCCGGAGGAAACCCACGCAGACACAGAGAGAACACACCACACTCCTCACAGACAGTCACCCAGAGGAAACCCACGCAGACACAGAGAGAACACACCACACTCCTCACAGACAGTCACCCGGAGGAAACCCACGCAGACACAGAGAGAACACACCACACTCCTCACAGACAGTCACCCGGAGGAAACCCACGCGGACACAGGGAGAATACACCACACTCCTCACAGACAGTCACCCGGAGGAAACCCACGCGGACACAGGGAGAATACACCACACTCCTCACAGACAGTCACCCGGAGGAAACCCACGCAGACACAGAGAGAACACACCACACTCCTCACAGACTGTCACCCGGAGGAAACCCACGCAGACACAGGGAGAACACACCACACTCCTCACAGACAGTCACCCGGAGGAAACCCACGCAGACACAGAGAGAACACACCACACTCCTCACAGACAGTCACCCGGAGGAAACCCACGCAGACACAGAGAGAACACACCACACTCCTCACAGACTGTCACCCGGAGGAAACCCACATAGACACAGGGAGAACACACCACACTCCTCACAGACAGTCACCCGGAGGAAACCCACGCGGACACAGGGAGAATACACCACACTCCTCACAGACAGTCACCCGGAGGAAACCCACGCGGACACAGGGAGAATACACCACACTCCTCACAGACAGTCACCCGGAGGAAACCCACGCAGACACAGAGAGAACACACCACACTCCTCACAGACTGTCACCCGGAGGAAACCCACGCAGACACAGGGAGAACACACCACACTCCTCACAGACAGTCACCCGGAGGAAACCCACGCAGACACAGGGAGAACACACCACACTCCTCACAGACAGTCACCCGGAGTGGGACTGGACCTGGAGCTGTGTGACTGCGACACTACCTGCTACTCCACAGTGTGGCCCCAAATGGCTCTAATATTGTTTGATATTATCGTTTAACTCATACATCAGTCAGGCCCTACAAACCCAGTTTACCATATCACAGTGTGTGTAATTAAATGTCATGTACGTTAATCTAGTAACACCTCTGAAAGCACAGGGTCAAAAACACCGCTCCAGTCAGACGGTGGCACAGATGCTCCTGAATGTCCATACCTTTTGTCATCATGCCACAGCAGGTCCACACCAACGGAGAGCAAATGTGACTGGACACTTCCTGTCATCTTTACATCATCTTTACATGTCTGCTCAAGCCCTCTGTGGGCTGTTTTCTGACCCCTGCTGACCCATACATCATCATTCAGGTGTGAAGGAGCGTACACTGATTTAAGTGGACGCTGGAGAGGAAACGGTGGACATACACTACACAGCAAAATGATGTTGGACACCTGCTCGACAGCGTTTTTATTTTTCTACTCTTCTGGAACAGCTTAACACTACTATAGCATTGTAAACATTGCTGTAAGAGTTTCATAGCATTGAGACTTGAGAATATTAGTGATTAGGGAACAGATGATGAATAGTATGCACTGTCCGAAAAATTGTCACGGTTGGTTCTTTTGGATGTCACTGTGGTGGCACCTCCAATGGTACGTTTCAGTTCCTTCAGTGAGGGAACATAACTGTACCATGTTCTATATTAACTGTAAATCTTTAAGTAGTGTTGATTACGTACACATCATTTCATCTCCACTCTAATGTTTTTTTTTATTTTCCACAGCTCTATAAAGAAATCTTACAAATATTCACCTCTCCTTCTGGAGAAGAGACTGTAATGGACACAACTGGAATTTAACACCACTGTTTCTACCTTTAAAGAACAACTATGTATTGTACCTTTTTTGCAATGAGAGTGTATTTAATAAAGGCAATGGTTCTACTGAGACCCATAATTTAAATATCGAACCATCTGCATGTAGAAATGGTTCTTAAGACTGATGGAGAACGTGATTTTACGTGGTTCTATGCAGCACCTTTCTGAAAGTGGTTCTATGTAGCACCAAAAAGGGTTGTTTTACTACTTTGTTTTTGTTTGTTTATTTGTTTGTTTGTGTGCGATGCAGAGCCCTTTTCAAAACAGTGGTGCATACAGAACCATGTTTATTAGATTGTAGATCCATCCGAAGAACCTTTTCGACATGCGGAACTCATGGTTCTAAATGCCATTGCATTTTACCGAAGAACCCTTCAAGAACACTTTTCTAAGAAGTAACAGAGCACCATCCAATAAACTGGATGGAGTTAGGGGGCTTTATAATACTCTTTACTAACTTTAACACTAAGGATACTGACTTCAGGCTCATGTGCAGCTGCTCCAGAGTGCCCCATTCCATCTCATGATTTTCTTCACTTACTCATATTTAAATTTTCTGCCTCCTTTCCTGTACCACTGGGGCGAAGTTATGGAAACTGAGAGTAGAAATGACTCAATTTTTTTTTTGTTTTGTTTTTTGGTTTCATTTAAATGTTTCCAGTTATTTGAACTCGTATTTAAATCATTTCAAACTCCTTCCCTTCAGTAGCATGACTTAACTGGGGAGACATTATGTAAACGAAGGAGAATAATGACTAACTGTAGTTGCCCTGTCTTAAGTACTGCTTTCAGATAATGTGGTTTTTTTAAAAACACCTTAGATTTCATGTTCTGTCCAAAAACAATTAAAAAAAATGTTATTACTGATGTGAAACAGGATGATTAGCTGTTTAAGAGATGTGTTATTATCATTATTATTATCGTTTACCTAGCTCCATCGGTGACATTGGTATTGTATCTACCTCCATCCTTTATACATGTGTAATTACATGAGAAAACTTGCTGTTATAACAATTAATATACACTTATGTAATCACATGAATAAGAACTAATTTTTTTAATACAAGTATTTACATAGCTTAAAGACCCATCTGTAACAGTGGGTATATCACTTGTTGTTATATTGTTGTTACATATACTGTTACTGTGTAACTACATAGTTATTACAGACAAAGACATTGGAAATCGATCTTATTCATTAGGTACCACCCTTCAGAGTTTTGGATCTACATAAAAAATACCAGGTAACTTTCAGCCATAGCTTTCACATAAAATCAACACGTGAACACACTCAAAGATATAGAAGTAGTCTCTGAATGTTCCTTCATTCCAAATGTAAGCTAGGAACCTTTTGAGTAAATGGGTCTGACTTGCAAAATGTGACATTTTCTTTTCTTTTTGAAATAAAAATATGGGCTCAAAATCATTTTCCTCCAACCGTACAGCAATCAGTATTCCTTTAGCCTACATTCAGAGGTTCTAAGAAATCAAACCAGCGATATCCATCGGTGGCTTTCCCTTGATCAAATATAGACCACCCCTACGAGGCAGAAGTGGGCTATGTGGCTCTGACCCATTTCTCCTTAACCCGCTTTCATGTCCTAATGTACCCAGAGACTGAACGTTTGTAGTTACACTCGCCTGCTTCCACACGCTTAGCGTCAGGGGAGCTCCCGTGTCCTTCCCAAGGACACATCCAGAGGTTAATGGACCCAGTGAGCGCACACAGAACAGGTGCATATTGGCAGTGCAACACCTCTGCAGTGGCAATATGGGTATAATTCATCACCATTCAAAAGTGGAGACCCTTTTCTGTTGATACACACTTAGATGCATTAAAATAGAGACTCCTAGACTACTCTCTAAACTGTGTATTTCCAGTTAACGCAACCAATTAAGAAGCAGTATTCTTTTTTTTGTCTGAATCATCTTATTTCATATTCAAATCAGCTTTAAACCTTTCAGTGTCGCAATGTCAACAGGGAGAACAAAGAAGCCCAGACGTCTCTGATCCCCACAACTTCCTCAAGCTCCTCCCCCTGGGTCTTGGCAGTGGAATCATTCAAAACTGGCTATATCTGTCGTTTTTACATTGCCTTTGTCCTCATTGGTTCATATAACCCCTCCCATTCTGGTCTGGAAACTTGCTTTAAAATTGACATTCACGATTTTAATCAAAAATACTTTTTAAAAAATGTAGATGATATCTCCTCACCATTTGCTACAGCTCTCAGTTCTCTTTGCGTGTTCGAAATGTGCCTAATGTGTTTATGAAGCTCTGGTGTCAGTAAATGCTAAAAAAACAAAGCTTCTTAGTCCGGTATGATAGGCTTCTTCTAATGAAAAGGCATCTGGGTTTATTTTTAAACAACAGAGAGAATTCCAAACATTGAAAAGCACAAACTGAGATAAGGATATCACTCTGTTCATGCTCCAAAGGCGGGTAATATTGACTTGTTTTTGTGGTTTCGGGTCACTTAAAGTGGTAATATCTCCAAATTTGGGAGACGGCTAACTGCATGACGGTAAACACAGACCTAAAGTACTACAAAGCTAAAGCTAAAGCTACTACAAAGCTAAAAACTCAAGTTACAAATGAGCTTCTGTGGTAATTCAAACAGTGAATAACTCCAATCACATACAAACAAGAGTCTTCTTTTTTCTCAAACACACAGTTCTGCGTAAGACACTGAGCTTCCGAACGTAAACGAACCAAAGAGAACTGCTGTTCCCCACAATTATAGATGTGACCTTTAAACCTTTGAAAGTTCAATCTTTGCACAGTGTACGTCAGGCATTCCCTGTCCTGATTTGGACCCAGTAATGGTTCCGTCTGGATCCTTGATCACTTGGTAATGAGAGTAAATAACATTCATTATTTGTTCAGTTACTGTGACAGTGTACAATGTGCACAGCTAATCCAGTTAATACAGTAATAGGTTCTCTCAACTGAGCCAGTCAAACTGGTTCTTTTCCCTGCATGGCCAGTTCACTAGAGAGAGTGAGAGGGACATGAGAGTGAGCAGTGTGAGGCAGGAATGTGAGCATTTAAACACTGACAGATGGAGCAGGTTTTGATCATTCTTTCTGCGGCTGGCTCTAAATCAATGGGTTTTACGAGGTCCCAATATGTGGCATTTATCAAAATCAGCAATCTACGAGACCAAGCAAGTCTGGAACTTTTAGCAACTGGACATTAATGAATTTTCATTGAAAAACCCCTGGTGAATGCAACTCACACACAGTCAATGATATTGAGGTTTGAGTTCTAAGGTTGTGAAGCTACAGCTATCCTTTTAATCAATTCCGTGGGAGGATGCACAAGGATTGTCTCAGAAACCAGTACCAGGTCTTGGATGGTTGTTCATTTTCCTGGTTTCTCAATAAATGTATATCTCTATTTTCTTTGCCGTTTGTTGAAATCTGGTTCTATTCTAAACTCCCTTTTGACCTTCTCTTCACATAAGAAACTAACTCATACTTAAAGGCCATTTTGACTGGAAGTCAAATAGTCAGCTTCTGATGTTTGCACCGCACTCTACTTTGGTGGACAGTGGTTTGGAAAGTCACAGATTAGACTGGTCTGGATGGACTCTCACTAGAACTTGGAATGACCAGGAAACTGCCAACGATTATCCGAGGGTTGTCACTGCACTTAATTTACACAGCTATCTTCTAGGAACATGAAATTTTACTGCTTCTTTGAAGGCCAGATTTGATTCCCTTCAAAATCCCTTTGATAAACCACCAAAAGACATGTCGGTGTTCACAGAAGTCCAAAGCGGAGTAGACTCACACTCGACCAGAACTGGCCTTGCACAGATTACAACTCGTCAGAAGGATCCCGCTCAAGTAAAACAACACTGCATTGCATTGCGTGACTCATCTCACTGTAGCATGCCTCGGAGCAGCTTTATTTACTTCATCCACAACTGGACGGAAACATGACTCTGCAGCTTGAATGACCATCTTAGGGGGCTTTGGCCTGCCCTCGCAAGAGTCCACACAGCAGCAGCTCCATATCTGTGGACGCCTGGTAAAACCTCGCGGCAACCACAAGCTGCTAAAGCCAAGCGCCTGGACGTTAGCATGCAGGGAGAAAAGGTCAAAGGTGGGACGCACACTTGCCTCTTGCTGGCTGTGCTCTCTCTCTTTTTTTCAGCTCTTTCAGGGTTTGCTTTTTTTTTTGCTATGTTCCCCCTCTGCTGCGAATGCTGGTCTGGGCGAGGGAGCGCGAGAGAGGCAGAGGGAGAGAAGGAGAGAGCTGGCCATCGTCACCTTGTCCCCTCCCATGCCCTCTGCCCGCCTGGTGTGTGTTAAAATAAACTGGCTGCACACGGCCCTCCCCTCCACACACACACACACACACACACACACACACTAGACATTACCTTATACAAGACCCACCAGGGAGAGAGCATAGTGCTGCCCTCTTGCCCACTCTCCCTCTCCCTCTCTCTCTCTCTGTGTCTCTCCCACTCACCGTCTCCCTCTCTCACTCTTAGCTCACTGCCCTGACCCTCAACTTGTTCGTCTCCACCCCTCCCTTCATCTGACACCATCTCTCTCTCTATCTCTCCCTCTCTTTCTTTTACTCTCTACATATCTCTCCCCTCGGCCCCCCACCCTCTCTCTCTCTCTCTTTGCTGGAATGCAGAGTTGTGTGTGTACAAGTCTCACATGACTCAACAGATCTGGAGGGGGGACACAGTTCATCTATGTCATGTCATTCCCAGAGGAGAGAGGGAGTGAGGAAGGGTATGTGTGTGTGTGTGTGTGTGAGAGAGAGAGAGAGAGAGAGAGAGAGACTATTGAAGAGACCAGGGAAAGGATAAACGTATGTTGTTGTTGTTGCTGTTTATTTACTCTCTGTGTTATTATTATTATTATTATTAATACATGTGTTAGTGTGGTGTGTTCTCCCTGTGTCTGCGTGGGTTTCCTCCGGGTGACTGTCTGTGAGGAGTGTGGTGTGTTCTCCCTGTGTCTGTGTGGGTTTCCTCTGGGTGACTGTCTGTGAGGAGTGTGGTGTGTTCTCTTTGTGTCTGCGTGGGTTTCCTCCGGGTGACTGTCTGTGAGGAGTGTGGTGTGTTCTCTCTGTGTCTGCGTGGGTTTCCTCCGGGTGACTGTCTGTGAGGAGTGTGGTGTGTTCTCCCTGTGTCTGTGTGGGTTTCCTCCGGGTGACTGTCTGTGAGGAGTGTGGTGTGTTCTCTCTGTGTCTGCGTGGGTTTCCTCCGGGTGACTGTCTGTGAGGAGTGTGGTGTGTTCTCCCTGTGTCTGCTTGGGTTTCCTCTGGGTGACTGTCTGTGAGGAGTGTGGTGTGTTCTCCCTGTGTCTGCGTGGGTTTCCTCCGGGTGACTGTCTGTGAGGAGTGTGGTGTGTTCTCCCTGTGTCTGCGTGGGTTTCCTCCGGGTGACTGTCTGTGAGGAGTGTGGTGTGTTCTCTCTGTGTCTGCGTGGGTTTCCTCCGGGTGACTGTCTGTGAGGAGTGTGGTGTGTTCTCCCTGTGTCTGCGTGGGTTTCCTCCGGGTGACTGTCTGTGAGGAGTGTGGTGTGTTCTCCCTGTGTCTGCGTGGGTTTCCTCCAGGTGCTCCGGTTTCCTCCCACAGTCCAAAAACACACGTTGGTAGGTGGATTGGCGACTCAAAAGTGTCCGTAGGTGTGAGTGTGTGTGTTGCCCTGTGAAGGACTGGCGCCCCCTCCAGGGTGTATTCCTGCCTTGCGCCCAATGATTCCAGGTAGGCTCTGGACCCACTGCGACCCTGAACTGGATAAGGGTTACAGATAATGAG